>NC_056743.1:974674603-974699603 GCF_019279795.1 Protopterus annectens
AAACTTCTCCTGCAGGTTAAGCAGTACAACTCACTATCCCCCTTTAAACATAAACTAAATGACTGGATGGATATCCACAAATTCACTCTAGGATTCATCGGTATGGCCCTCCGGGAGAGAGGAGGTGCTGCCTGAGGGAGGGTGCTGGCAAGGTGAGAATGATCAAGAGAATCTGTGGCCTTGAAATATTTGAAAACCTATGAATCAATTTTGGATTTATGTTGTTTTACTTTCTTAATGAACCTTGCCATCAAATGAAATGGTGTGAAAGAGTAGAAGAAGTCAGGGGATCAAAGTATCCCTGGGGTGTTTTACTAGTGGAAGGATGAAAGAACAGAAGCTGCTACATCTGCTGTTGGGTAGAAAGGTGAAAAGTTCTCAAGCAAGGTTTGATCCAGTGACAGAATAATTTCTGTGCTACTAAGGAATTAAGAAACCTCTTGAGCACCATTAGCAGCCAATGGGTGAGTGTCCACAAGTGAGCTAGATTCCTCTAGAATATGGCTGGCTGCTAGAAAGTGGTCTGTCAACATAGCCCATTCCAAAACCCTCACTGTTTTGTGACATAAAGGATAGGAGTGGGTTTCATTTTGTTTGCTGGCATAGCATACTATTGACAGAGTGTATAGCTATCACATTCTGGGGCAGATAGTCCTGAAATGCTTGGAGGGTAAGAAGACAAACTGCCCTCATCTCCATAATACTGATGTGAAGATTTGCCCCCGTTAATGTCAAGATACCTTGGACAATCTGCCTTCGGCAATACCTCCTCTCTGCGGCAGAAGCATCTGTGGTGACCTGCCACCAGTGGAGTTGGAGCTTGAAATGAAATGAACTGCCTTGTACAAAACTAGGTACATGCGTCCACCATTGTAGATGAGATTTGGACATTCTGAGTTCCTAAAACATTGAGTCTGATGTTTGAATCATTGCACACTTGGTATCCACTGTAATAATATCATGTGGTATCTGGTGAATAGTACCATGAGAATTGCCACTGCCATTGGGCCCATCCGAGAGACAAGGATGGATGGTGGCAGACTGCAACTGTATGAAGTGGGAGGCTGTGGCTGGAGAGGCTGAATGATTTCTAAGGTCAGATGAACTGTACACATTGTTGCATCCCAACAGCAGCCGATGAATGTGAGCAGTTGGGATGGTTTCACCTGAGACTGCAATGTTCAAAGCTATTCCTAAGGACTGAAACAGGTAAGTCAGAGACTCTCAGTCATGGATTATGTTGTTCAGGTAGAAAGCAGCTAGCACCAGTTGTCACAGCCTCCAGTCCACTGCAACTCCAAACCAACTTCATGAACAAAAATAAGAGTTGTAGCCATAGCAAATGAAAGAGTCCCCAAAAGATAATTACTAGCTTCTGCCTAGAAGCATAGATGCCTCCTGGACTCCTTGGCTATCTTTATGTGAAAGTAGGCATCCTGGAGATCCAAACATTATATCAAGTCTCCTTCTGACAAGCATGAATAAACAGAACAAACCCTGGTCATATAAAAGGTGTCCTTGGGAATGAAGCTTTTTAGGCTCTTAAGACTAGAATGAGTCTAGGTCACTTGTTTTCTTTCACCCTAAGAAACTTGATTAATGCCCTGATAATTTCTGGTCTGGTAGGAACATTTAGATGGCTCTTTTCATTAGAAAGTTTCTAACTTTCATCTTGCTACAGATTTTTGTTGGGAAGGGGCACAGGGTAAGGGTAAGATGTGGATGTGAGGGAACTGTATACCTGTTTAAAATATTAGCTGTCTTTATCTACCTGTCCTTGGTGATGGTCAGACATGCAGGAAAATGGAGGGAGAGATGTCCCCCAACTGCGTGCAGCATGGGGTATTTTGCAAGGCCTCAGTGATTCTGCTGCTGACCACCTAAAAACAGACCATTGGCTTCCTGCTATTGCAAGGCACCTCTCCCCCAAGGGGATGACTTTTCCAGAAGTCGACTAAGAAAATCTGGTTCTCCCAGGCTGTTAGTTCTTTTGCTTTTATCAGTGTGACAACCACTACTGACACAGACTCCTTTCTGTCCTAGAAAAGAGATGTTGTGGAGAATGAAAATTTACACAAACAGCTGAACTAGTTAGCCCTCGATTCTCATATTCTATTGGTGGCTTTTTACTTCGGGACCAAATAGGGAGTAGCTCTGAAAAGGTGAATTCATAAACAACATCTGGGTGTCCTTGGCAAAGTCTGAGAGCTGGAGCCAGGTAAGCTGGTTCATAGAAATATCAGAACCTACAACTCATTCCAGCATTCTCATCATGTGATTCAAAACAGGAGTAACACCAGCTGATTGGCGCTGTTATTTGTTTTTGAAAGGTCCAGTGACTGGTGCATCTCATCAACCAGCTCTAGCAGGAAATTGATAGTGCAAGCTAGATAGTTTACTGCCCTCACAGAGAATGTTGAGGAAATATAAAAACAGTTCCCTAGGTGGGCACCACCCTCAAATCCTTATCAGGAGGATAAACTGGCAGGCTCTGAGCAGTCAGAATTTTTTAAGGGTTGTTGTAATTATAGTATAAGGTGTAGGAGTCTCTGACCAGAAGTTCCAATCACTGGAAGGGCATGGAATCCTGTCTTGTTTCATCTGGACAACAGCCATAGCATCAAGGTTTTCCCATATCATATTGGCAGCAACGTTCAGCATAGGCACCAATAGAGGGATCATCCAAGAGGATTGCTAGGTAGATTGAAAGGCCTGTTACAATGTTTACTGCGGGACAATATGGAGTTCATAGCCCCACCCTTTGCTGCATCATCTGTAACTTTCCCAAACTCAGAGTCACCCTTGGGCTGATGGGGAGTTTGCATCCTCCTTGTGCTCAATGTCTAGTGTGAAATACCCATCCAGAGTCTATGTGCTTTGTGCTGTACATGTGCTTTCTTGTTCAAAGGAAAAAGAAGCTCATTTGTGGGACAACATCACTGAGGAACTGTGCAAAGGCCCTTGGGTTCCCTCTGTCCTGCTGCACGAGAAGCAGTACAGCCATAGGATTACGAAGAAGATAATCTGCTTCTTGAGCTTATGCTGACATCTGAGTGGCAAAACATGCTGCATATGGCCACAGCAGGGGTGCCTGCCCCATAAGATGGCAGTGAAGGGGTGCCTGCAACATGAGAACTGACACTGGCATCCAACATACTCTGCACCAAAAGCATAAAGGATGGCTATTGGAATGTCTGACCCAATGGCACTGAAGCTAACAAGTGTAGTGTTGAGTATGGCATTAAGTCATTTACACCATACAGTGGTACCTGCAGCCCCATTGGCATCAATAGATTTGGTGCTGGACCCATCAATACAGGTGGCACAATTAACTGATGAGTTACCAACATTAAAGGCCTTGGCCCCAAGATCAGGGCCACATTCAGCACTGATACTTTTTCAAGTACTTACAGTGGCTTCATCTACTCTGATATCAGCACCCTCAACATTGGTGCTGAGATCATGGTTAGGAAAAGATCTACAGGAAGGTAAAACAGAGAGAAAATGTCTGCTTACACCACAAAAGCAGATGGGACCACAGACAGCTTCTTTCCCTGTCCACAGTATAGCATCAACAAACTTGCAACAGTCAAATTTGGGCATCACTAATGAAAAGGTCTACCAGAAATTGGTCTAGAGCTTACAATATGTGAAACTTCTCAATCTGTACAGTGTGTAAATATTGTACATATTGTATATTTACATATTCTGATCTTCAACATACCTGAATGCCTTAATGTCCATTTATGTCTGACATCCTGCATTTGTTTGTTGTTTTAATGTTCTCATTAACCAGTTTTTGTTGCGTACTGCAGTTAGTTATATAATCTTCTTGTTGTATCTGCAGTGAGCAACCCCAGGCTGAACTCAAAATGATCCATATGTATCAAGCTTTTACACTGGTTAACAAATAAAATAACTATCTGCCAAAGATCTTAAGCTTTGAGATTTGGCTAATCTTGGAGGAAATTTACTATCTTCTACCTACAGAACAAACTTCAGTACAAACTCTTTGCCTTTTCTGATTTAGGAACCGGATAGGAAAGCAAGGGCTTGTCTACTTTTGAGGGTTTGTGATGTCTGTGTTTAGTTGTCCGTGATCCACAGATGTGACTGATTTGGAAACAGAAGAAAAGGCTTTCTTCTTCAAGTGAGTGTCAGTCTGCTGAGCTGAAAGAAGTTTTTCATGCATGCAAAGTTTTAATTTAGCTTTACAGATCTGGGGCATGTTAGGTATAAAAGTTTGACAAAGTGCATCATTAAAAATATTGTACTTGTCCTGTGCTGAGGTTTTGTTCCTGCACTTGCACGTTCATGGTAATCAGAAGCAGAGATGTCCCCGAAAATCAAATCATAATAAAATAACAGACAAAAATACCATTTAGTTAAGTTGCAATAACAGTAACGTAAGTGCCTAAAATATCAGTTCTAACAGCTATGAAAACAGAAAAAAGGAGAAGTGCACAGAGTAGGCTTCAGGAGACGGACTACAAAGGGAAAGAAAATCTTAGCCAAAATACAAAAAGGGGACAAGATGAATCTAAGACCAAAGTCAAAATAATCATTAAAGTGACTGATAAAGAGACTTTATTCATAGCTGTGAAGAAAATTTTAACATAAAATTATATAAGTAGCCTGGTTGTTTATCTAGTGCCTGAATGGCAAAAGAGATGCAGAAAGGAACATGGTGCATTTCAGGAAAATTAGGGTCATAGCAGCCTAAGAAAATTTCAAATGCTGAGCTTTTCTAACTCCTTTTGGCATTAGTCCTAGTGTTGCTGAGGATGGACCTCATCACATCAGATACTCTGCTTGCCAGCTTTAGTCCTTTGCTGTCAAACAGTGAAATAAGAATCTGACCTTGCTTATTGAAGAAGTGATCAATATTAGATCCACAGGCATCATGAATGTTAAAAGAATAATTTGGAAGAAAAACATAATTCCAACTATCTGATTTGGAGAATCATTCCATCACTGAGTCAGAGTCATTGACATAGGAATATGAAGTGCTGCCTATGGCCTAGGTGACCTGGGTTCAGTTAGTGGCTCTGGAGACTACTGGATCTGGTGTGAGGAGGATGATCATACAGATCCTGAGGGGAGGGGGAGAGATTGGAGCATCCAATGCCACAAATCCTTAAAAGAGGGGTCACAAGAGAAAGACCATCCCTGAAGCAAGCATTCACTGCACTGCAAATGAGGTAGGCCTCATCATGGCTGCATGAGAGCATTTACTCACATGGGGAGAGCACAGTGGCCTCTGTTACTCAAAAGGGGAGAGCACAGTGGCCCCTGTTACTCACATGGGGTGAGCACAGTTGCCCCTAATGTGACACAAGTTAGCTGTAGTGGTTAGAGTCTATGCTGTACACCCTAACTACAGGGATGCCAGTAAGGGCACAAATCATCCTCAGGGCTACATGGGTGATGGCCCCTGTAGAAAGCTGTCTCCCCTGAGCTTTTTGATACTAGTACAAGTAAACAAACAGGCTGAACTCCAATTAGATAATTGGCAGGCATGACAGGAAACAGCACACTGAAAAAAGTCTACAGACAACCCTAACAAACTATAGCCTACTCCATTGTGATGTAAATTACAATTTAGTTGCTGGGTACAAGGTGTCTCCCTCCCACCTGCATGGGGAAATTGAGACCACCTTTCAGAAGTGTTCTGGATAAACACAATTTTGTAAAACGTGTTTTGCTGAACTGTGTTTCAGGAATATGTAATGTATTTGTTAGAACCAAAAGTCTAATGGCTCTTTTTGGCAAAATGAATGTAGCATAAAATCCAAAGAGACAAGTCAGAAGGATACAGCTCCTTTCCACACATACATCAGCATAGGAGCAGAATGCACAGTCATTGGTCTTTACTGAATCAGTTTTTATTACAGATTGCTATTCCCTTTAGGCATGTCCATTATCCTTTTGAATGACGGCACAGTTAAAAGAGAGACCACTATAAAAAATAAATATCAAATTAAAGACCTGGAGGTTGTGAGGGGCAGTTCCCTACATGCCCATGACGGGGGCTTCATCCCCCCCATATAGCCTTAATATAGCCAACTCTGTGGTCATACAACCTTGGAGTAGGTAAAGTACATTCACTGAAATGGTGTCTCTGCCAGCATTCTGCCCATTTTTGACTAGCTGTGGATGATGTTTATATTCACTTGATGACAACTTACTTATTTACTTGACATTCTTTTTCTTTACAAAATTACTTCTTTCTTGAACTATACAGTTTACATTTCTATTACAGAGTCAGTGAAAAAAAAAGATCCACTCCCAGCTTATCTAGTTTACTTCATCACTTTGTTACGCTTTCAGTAACGTATGACTTTCTAGCAACACTCTTAAACACTCTTAAAACTAGCTTCCAGAGGTACTTTCATCTCAGTGGCTGCACTCGGAATTCTGCTGCACCTGGCTGTTCCTCTTCTAGATTTAATGGATCTAAATTAAGTGGCAAGGAGTTTATCCCGTGAATACCTGGACCTCTGGTAGGCCACGCAGGTGTTCAGGATGAACTGTTTATTACCTGCTGCTCTTCTACAAGGCACTGTGAGCTGTACATAATATCCAATACCACAGAGAAACCATTTTGTTTCACCATGAGAAAAGTGTTCACTGCTGCTGGGAGCAGGCACTGGCATTGGTCCTTTCAATGATGAAGGACGTAAAGTCCAGTAACTATTCACAGTGGCAGTTGCTGGGGTTTTTTTTTTCAGTACAGTTATACTTTATTTTGTTTTATTTATATTTAGCGATGGCTGGCTGACATTTAATTCTGGCACTCTTCTTAGTGAAAGTCAGTTTGTATTCCTATTTAATTTGCTTTACTGAACATGCAGTGCGATGGTGCTGTTTTCACATTGAGAAAAGTGTTTATTGCTGCTGTGAGTAGTTACTAATATTTGTCCTTTTAAGAGGAAAGGGAATAAGTCCAGTAACTTTTTTGTGGCAACAGTTACTACTGCTTTTTTTTCAGTAACAGTTTCCCTTTGTTTTATTCCCTTTTTCAGTGGCTGACATTTAATTTCGGTGCTCTCCCTTATGGAAATTCACATTAATTAATCAGTATAGCTTTTGTGTAACATGAGTGACAGCACACAGACAGGAAAAGCGCAAGAAACATTATTTGCTTTAAAATGACAACAAGCAGCTTGTAAAGTATGCTTTAAGTAGTGCGTCATTGAAAACTGCAGGCCCTATAGCTCTACCTCTGGGCATTTGTCCTAAGCCTGTGAATTTAGATGACTACAAATGTGAGAATATTAATTATTTATTGTCTGGTTTGATGTTAGTTAACATTGCAGAAAAGTACAAGGATATGTTTATTGTCTGTCTAAGCTGCTGAACTTTTTAAAACTAAATTAATGAAGCTAGGTTATAATATTTGCCACAATGGAATGTGCTAGCTAAAAGAGCTTTTATGGTGTTTGTTACAACAACTACCTGTGTCCTTTCACGTTTTGGCACTCTCCTAACATAATGGGACAGCTGGAAAATCACCTTTAGCTGCTGTTTGCTTCTGCATGATTACTGTAACCATTAACCACTATTTGCATTTTTAATGTAGGATTTCACAGTTTGCTCAAACATGTTTGTTTGTCTTTTCGGCTTTTCCCGGTTAGGGGTCACCACAGCAGAACTTCGGTCCGCTAATGATTGGAAGCATTCTTTTTATGATGCCAAGGTGCCAGCTTGATGCCCACCCTTCAACGAAGGCACGCCCATTCACGCATGTCTTTCGAATGCCACCCGACCGCGGGGAGGACATGCAGACGCCATGCAGAAGGCACTCCAGCCGAGAATCGAACAGGAGAACCTCTTGCTGTGAGGCAACAAAAGCTGCACCACTGCGGCTTTTTAAACACTGACTTTACATGTTTTCCCATTCAAGAAAAAAGAAAAAAATGAATTGGGGAAAACATGTAAAGTCAAACACTGACTTTACATGTTTCCCCCAATTATTTTTTTTTTTTTCTTGAATGTTGGTACTTCTGCAGTTACTCTTTGTTAATGAAAGTAACTTACAGTAAAACTTGTTTTAAAAAAATCTAAAAGTTGCCAGATATGCTCCTTTCCACACCACTTCCTTTCAGTTTAAATCCTGCACCATTTATCATGAGTTTCAGTTTCATTAGCTCATATACTATACTTACTATACTTATGTATATGAGTGTGTGTGTGTGTGTGTGTGTGTGTGTGTGTGTGTGTGTGTGTGTGTGTGTGTGTATATATATATATATATATATATATATATATATATATATATATATTTTTTTTTTTTTTTTTTTTTTGTCTAACGATAAGCTATTTCCTTCTTAGGCTCTCTCTCTCTGTCTGTACCCCATTTCACTCAGTCTTTGTCTATTTAGTAACTTCTCTGGAACCCACTTACCACTATGATGTCCTCAGTATTTCGTCTCACCAATGCCTTGTGCAAAAGAAAAATTGCCCATTTATATCAAAACAGTCAAAGCATTCAAAATAGAAATCAACACGCTGTTTCAACTTCCACTTTGAGTATTGGACTTTATAATTAAGAGTAGGGGCAATCTAACTCCTTTTACTTATCAACACGCTGTTTCAACTTCCACTTTGAGTACTGGACTTTATAATTAAGAGTAGGGGCAATCTAACTCCTTTTACTTATCAACACGCTGTTTCAACTTCCACTTTGAGTATTGGACTTTATAATTAAGAGTAGGGGCAATCTAACTCCTTTTACTTATCAACACGCTGTTTCAACTTCCACTTTGAGTACTGGACTTTATAATTAAGAGTAGGGGCAATCTAACTCCTTTTACTTATCAACACGCTGTTTCAACTTCCACTTTGAGTATTGGACTTTATAATTAAGAGTAGGGGCAATCTAACTCCTTTACTTATCAACACGCTGTTTCAACTTCCACTTTGAGTACTGGACTTTATAATTAAGAGTAGGGGCAATCTAACTCCTTTTACTTATCAACACGCTGTTTCAACTTCCACTTTGAGTATTGGACTTTATAATTAAGAGTAGGGGCAATCTAACTCCTTTTACTTATCAACACGCTGTTTCAACTTCCACTTTGAGTACTGGACTTTATAATTAAGAGTAGGGGCAATCTAACTCCTTTTACTTATCAACACGCTGTTTCAACTTCCACTTTGAGTACTGGACTTTATAATTAAGAGTAGGGGCAATCTAACTCCTTTTACTTATCAACACGCTGTTTCAACCTCCACTTTGAATACTGGACTTTATAATTAAGAGTAGGGGCAATCTAACTCCTTTTACTTATCAACACGCTGTTTCAACTTCCACTTTGAGTACTGGACTTTATAATTAAGAGTAGGGGCAATCTAACTCCTTTTACTTGAAACATTCTTCCCATGATATCCATTAGCATATTATGAGGGTAACGCAAACAGTAGATTTAAAGATTGCATTATACAGCATTAATATGATGTTAGAACACAGAATATGAGTAATATCCCAGCTAAGCTTACTAATAAGATCAATAAAGAACACATCTTTAAGTCGTGCATGTTACAAGTTGTTCAATGTGATATTCAGAGGGATGGCGTTATTAACTGAGCTAAATTTAAAGAATAGGAACGAATCACTACAGTCATGGGAGAGAATTTGATTGACATTAGGAAGTGAGTGATGAAGGAGGAGAAAGGTACGAACAGGAATTTCTTCATATTTAGAGTTATATAATTTATCCCAGGGTTGAGCAGGAGCAGAGAGAGATTTTTTTGGCTTTCGGGATGGTTTTAAAGGACTAGAGGAAAAGTACAGACCTGATGGATATAGGTAAGGATTTTCAAGCATTATCAACATGGTAGAAGTACAGACCAGGCCCAGCAGATTTGATAGGTTTGGGGACAGAGATCATAATGATGGTCAGTGGATGATAATGACCAAGCAGGAGCATAGTTGTTGAAAACTGTATTTAATGCTGGATAAGCAGATGGACACCAGATAATTTTACAGGTGGTAAGAATCTATGGATATGTTAGTTGATAGGGTAGTTCTAACCAATTTAGGCTTTTTAGTGCCATACAGTGGTAGGTGCTGAAAGGGGTATTTACTGCATATTTAGCCACTTTATTATAGTTTTCAAGTTTTGCTTTTTGTGATGCCTGGAGATTAATAAGGATTGGAGGATCATACAGTTAGGGGAGGAGGTAAGTAGTGGCAGGTGCAGTTTTTGGTGTGTTGGTGAGAACGTTTTTGGCTCACCCCCTAAAGAACCCATATCTATAAAGGAAGAATGCAGAGTCCCTGTAATCACATCTACGCAGATAAAAGCTGCACTCTCTAAAGCCAAAAACACAGCATCCATGGGACCGGACAACATCCCAGGCTGCGTTTTACATGAACTTCAGAACAAACAAGCTCCCCACTTAAGCACCATGTTCAATAATAGCCTCGCATCAGGCTTTGTGCCCACTGAATGGTGCATAGCAACAGTTATCCCACTCCACAAAAGGGGAGCCACCACTGATCCCAGGAACTATCGACCTATTAGCCTGATGAGCCTGGTCTGCAAGGCCATGGAACGTATCATCATGGAACTCATAAACAAAGACATTGGTAACCTCCAACTCTGGATCCCACCAAGTTCAGGTTTGTGAAAGGCAGATCATGCCTCCTGAACCTGATCAACTTCTTTGAGGCAGTCACCAAAGCCGTGGATGAGGGTAAGGTGGTTCACACATCCTATCTTGACCTCGCCAAGGCTTTTGACACCATCCCCCATTCTGGAATTATAGCTAAACTTACTAAACTAGGTATAAATACCTACATCACAAGATGTGTTGCCAATTGGCTCACTGACAAAACCCACACTGTAAAAGTTGCAGACTTCAAATCTGACCTCAAAGCAGTGACAAGTGGAGTACCACAGGGTTCCATCCTGGGACCTCTCCTGTTTGGTATCTACTTCTCTGAAGTACAGGCTAACACAGAAGGCCGCTGGCTAACAAAGTTCGCAGATGACTGCAAACTAGGAGCCATAATCAAGTCCCCAAATGATGTGGACATCCTACAGAAGGGCTTCACTGAGACAGATGCCTGGTGTCAGAGCCATGGCCTCAAGCTCAATGCCAAAAAGTGCAGTGTCATCCCCTTTGATAAAAACTCTGTACCCATGAACTACCACATAGGCATCAATCTAATTAACATCGAATGCGTGATAAGAGACCTTGGGACCCAGGTGGACAGTAGTCTCTCCTTTGATAGTCACATCACCACAGTAGTCATGAAGTCCTTCTACGTGGCACACCTCATCATAAAAGGGTTCTCATCCAGGAAAAAAGAGGTCATTGTTCCCCTCTACTTGTCACTCACTAGACCCATTATAGAGTACAATGCCCCTTTTGGAATGTACCTCACAAGACATCTGCAGCAGCTGGACAGGCCACAGACGTACCTCACAAAGTGGATTACTGGCCTCAAACAAATGCTCTACACTAACCGCCTCAAAAAACTCCAGCTTTACTCCGTAACATATCGCCTACTCTGAGGTGATCTCTGCCTAACATATAAAGCTATGTCAAACCCAGAGCTGTTGAACATGCTACACCTAAAGAAATCCCAATCCCTCCGAGCTACATACTCTAGGGACGTAAACCTTGTCACCACAATAAACAGGACATGCTGGAGAGAGAGATTCCTGTCCCAGAGACTTCCCATACTCTGGAACAAGCTACCCATCTGTGTCAAGGAAGGTTCTTCATTAGCACTCTTCAAGAAAAATCTTGATGAGTGGATGGGAAATAGGAAATATACCCTGGGGATCACTTCTGTGTCTCTGCTGGACAGTGGCACAGGAAAATAACTTTCTTGGATGGCATAAGCTATGGAACCTTGCTGGACAGTGGCACAGGAAAATAACTTTCTTGGGTGGCGTAAGCTATGGAACCTTGCTGGCTAGGCTTACGTAGGCCCTTAGGCCGAGAGCCTAGTACCTACCTATGAACCTATGAACCTATAAGGCATCCCTAGTTTTGATGATTTTTTTTCTGCAGTTTTGCATATGCAGTTCAAATTTACGATTATCATCCACTATTATTCCTAATAATATGCTATGAGAAGTGACTTCAGTGGTTGTATTATTAAGACAGAAGATTTTACATTTTGTTTTTTTTTTTCATGAGAGATGGATTTGGAGAGAAAAGTATTTTTTTTTTGAGCCTGAGTTGTGAGTTACAAAGCCATGTTTCAGTGGCTGTTAAAGTTTCCCAGGTAATTTTGTGGAGATGTGCCAGATTGCCTGATGTAGATATGAGTGTCAAGTCATCAGCATATTGTATTACGGAGGCCTGCTGTGAGAATGTTTGAGGAGGCATTCTGTTTAGTAAAAGAAGCATCTGAGGAAGTGTGAAAATATAAACAACAAAATCTATAGATATTTGAAAAGTATAAAAAAGAAATATGAACATGGGAAAGAAAGAGTTGTTATGGTGCAATATTTATGCAAAGGAGAAAGCCAAATCAATCAGTATATAAAAAAGGCAGCCCCAAAGATATTCAAAGAGAAATACAGGCAAAGGCATCCATATATGGAAAATTTCACAATAAAAAAATAATATCACAAGGAAGGAACGTAGAAAAGAAGATTAGTAAGGTAGAAGTTAAAACATAGAAGGTGAAGTTATGGAGTGCCTGCGAAGTGAAGGATTTGGTGTAGAAGGTCTAACACAGGTTACATCACAGCATGATGGAACGAGTCCACAAAGTAAGGAGAAACAGGAAGATCAGGAGACATCTGAAGAAGAAATATGGACATGGGAAAGAAAAAGAGATTTAATATTGTGTAATAATTAAGGGAAGGTCAAACTGAGGTGATATCAAGTATGGAAATGGGTGACATGATCTCACAAGTATCCACTGTATACCAACCCCTTGGGTTCAGGTGAACACATACAAAGGGTAAACAGTAGTGTTAAGTAGAAAAGTCCTGATCCTCTGCCACTGACTGCAATGCTCTTGCTATCTGCCCCTTGTTCCATGCAAAAAGAATAGACTGTGTGGCTCTCGCCTCAAATGAGCAAAAAGGATGCATGAGAAAGAGGAGCAGAAAAAATAAAAGTAAAAAAAATGGATAGCATCCAAAAGTTTATTTATTTTATTTTATTTTTTTTATTTAACATTTGTTGACCGGGAAAGTCCGACTAGGTTCCACAGATCCTGTTTTCAGCGGAGGCCCGGGGAGAAATGCTCCAGAAAAAATAAAGTAGATGTCAAATCTTCGTAATAATTTGTAACACTGACTTTATCATATAACCTGTCAGGCCTGTGCTTAGGACTATTTTTCTCACACTTTACAACCTAAAGCTGTAGTCTGAGTTTCCTTGTACAGTTGTAAGTAGCAACATTTTGTCTCCTGCCTGCTCCAGACTGGGACATAGTGTAAATTTAAGCCATGCTAAATATTTTTTCTGTAATAAACATAGGTATTTGACAGTTTTTGCATCCCCCACAGAAGTGATATATTGTGGTGTATCCAAACAAATGTTCGCAGTTTCATTCGCTGAAATGGCACAGAAGTTCAGCACTTCGCACTTTTATCTCATAGTGCTTGGTTCTCTGGTTTGGTATCCATCCATTGTGCTTTTTCCACACAATCTGCATGTCCTCCCTGTATATCTGAGAATTTTTTCATGATCTCTAGTTTCTTCCCACTTATACATCCTGACAGGTGAATTAGTGATTCTATAATTGCTTATGTGTGTCTGTGTGTGTCTGTGTTGTGTGTTTTTGTTGGGATAAGCTCTGCCGGACCTGTGCATACCTCTCAACAGTCCAGGTTTTCACAGAATCTCCAGATTTTTGCCTCATATTTTTGTCTGTTCCTGAAAAATGTATAGTTTTCTGGCAAAACATTGAGTACTGAAGACACTAAATAATACTAAATAATATTACACATTTGAGTTTCAGACTTCATATCCTTCTGAAAATACATAATAATGCAAAACCTGTTATTCTAACAACTTTTTAAGTTTCTAGCAGCAATATTTAAAATCTGTCCCTATTTTGGGGCCTTTGTCCACCGATATTTCTGGCTTTATCCAGATTTCTTGCACTGAGAGGTTGAGAGGTATGGACCTGTGACCCAGATTACCCAGAATAAAAAGGATAAAGCAGATATCAAAAATGAACAAATGCTTCATTTGTTTTATTAAATGGCTTCAAAATACCCTAAAATTTTAGCATAAAGACTTTTTAATTACCTAATCAAGTAACTGATTTAATTTTGTGGCTATGCAACAATGCTGTTCCCTGTTTTAATCTATGTTTATCCTCTTGTATCTTCCAACAGTGATGAGGTTCCTGGTAGCCAGTTGGTCACAGAAGAGTTTAAAGTGGGTTGGGATACTGTCCTTGCCAGCATGTACAATGTTATCGTGGTTCATTTTGACAGCAGGGGCAGTGGATACCAAGGAGTGAAGATACTGCGTGAGCTTCATCACAGACTGGGGACACTGGAGGTCAAAGATTACATCGCAGCAGCGGAGTGCGTCACAGTTTACTGTTAAGTTTTTACTTTTGCTCTTTATTTACCTGTATCTCTAATCATTGTAGAAGTTAAGCTGTTAAGACCCAGATGAACAACAATTTTCTGTAGGGTAAATGTGTTGAAGTCTAAGATTTTGGGGAAAATAAAACGTGAAAGCCAGTGAATAACATAGAAAGATAAGAAACTGCTAGGGAAAAGCAGCATAGGTGGACATTGGTAATTGCAAATTTCTTCATAGGACAACTATAGCCAAGTTTCTTGATGACAAAGTAGGTCTATAAACCACTTACCTCAATAACAAATAGATAGATAGATAGATAGATAGATAGATAGATAGATAGATAGATAGATACATAGATAGATAGATAGATAGATAGATAGATAGATAGATAGATAGATAGATAGATAGATAGATACATAGATAAGTAAGCTTTTTCCCCAAAACTTACACACATGTGATGAGAGCAGTGATTTTTGAAATGGAATGCTAAGATAACACTGGAACGGCGAGATAATGTGCAGGCAAACAAGATGACACCTTTAAACGTAACAATGTCTAGAATAATGTAACTATTTTCCAGAATGACAGCATAGCTATTTGTACAAAAATAATGCAAAGATTAGTGAGTCAGCATCGAAATATGTGTTAGTGATTACTGCACTTGGGTAGCATTAAGGAAAATTAAAGGTAGTAACATAGATCATGATACGAAATAAGGAAAATCCAATCCATCTTATCTGTTAAGTTTCAAGTCCCAGTGAACTTATAGCCTAAGGCTATCTGCTCCATACATTCAAGAATTTTCTCACTGCTAATAACCACAGAATCTCATCAGGAAAACTAGTTATTCCACAATTTTCTCTGTGGAAAAAAGCTTTCATTCACTGTCCCTGAACATTCTACCTCTGTGTTCAGAGAGCATCCCCTTGCAAGTTGCACTCACATATCTCATTTTTCTAGAAAAACACTACCTTCTTGGATTCTTTTGATTTCCTTAAAATATTTAAAAGCTTTTTTTTACTCATGTCTGCCCTTCCTGCAGTCCTCACAGATTTAAGTTAATTTAACATCTCTTCATTTGACTTAGGATAAACAGCTTGTGCTGGTTTCATTCCTGTCATCATCTTTCATTTTTATGGGAATGACATCTTCAGATATGCAGACAGTATTCTGTGTGGAGTCACGCCATCTGGAGAGAATATATGTGGTACCTTTGTCTGCTGCTTCCAGATCTTTCTAGGCAGCCTTAGTACAACTATCCAACATGTCTTGCTGTTTCCACAGAATGTAGGTGCATGAGTGTGTGTCTTTTATAAAGATTGGGTGCTGGGCTGGCAACTAGACACCGTACAAATCCACTGCCAATCAATAGCGGACCAGTGCTCCACTGTGCCGACCCCTAACCGGGAAAAGCCGAAAGTTACAAGATTTGACCATCTCATGTCTCTGCTCACTTTTATTGCAGCAGAAATTCTCATCTAATAATGTACTCATTCCCTGGGTCTTCACCCAAGAACCATTAAACAGCATTTTTAAAAAAGCACATATATCAAAGGAAACCAGTGCACAACTAATTAATGGAAGCATGATAACTTCAAGAAACAGAAAGAAATGTGACAAGTCAGAGCTTTGAAATAACATCAGAATGGTGAAACAAAATCAAAGAGCATTAAGTTATAGTTTAAACATAAAGACATAAATGAAATTACATTTTATTCTATTAAATCAATATCTGAAATCTTGAAATGCCAGATAAAAGAATATCAATATCTAGAACACTTAAGTAAAATTTAAATGGTGAGTCAACATCCAGGGGAGTACCTTAAAAAAATAAAAGTTTTAGACAAACAGAAAAGAGGCCTAGACACACAACATGCATGATGTTTGGGATGTATAAACAATAGAAACAGTTACTGAGCTCTAAAGTATAAGCAGCGCTTTTGATATCAGGTCTGCACAGCACAAAGAAACAATGGAGAAAATGTTACTACAGAACAGATAACCTGCAGTAAGAAGTTCTTCTAGGATTTCCTCCCAGCTGGCCAAAACTGATCTTAAAGGCAAAGCCCAAGGGATTTTCAAGTAATGCTCATGCCATTCGGGAGTAAATCTCACTATTACTTCTGTCCTTCAAGATATTATTCCTGTTTAAAGTATTTTTACTGCCTCACAATCACGTCAATATCATCTTTTTTTCAGTTTATAGAAGACAACAATGTTCAGCATTGAGCAAGGTGCTGTGAGATTTTAAAGGTATGAAAAACATATTGAGAACAACCCAGCCACTGGGGGATGCACAAGCCAGTGTACTTCTTCATGTCAATCCCAAGCTGGGATAAATGGAGAGGGTTACATCAGGAAGGGCAAAAGGTGTAAAATTTTTGCCAGAGCAAATATGCGGACAATATAAATTCCCATACTGGATTAGTCGAGGCCCGGGTTAACAGCGACCACCTCCAGTACTGTTAGCCAACAGGGTGCTGGTGGAAATTGGAGTACTGTTGGCCAAAAGAGAAAAAGGGGTGGAAGGCATGCCCAGAGGCAGGAGGAGAGGAGGACAGTTAGGAATGTGGCAGTGAGGGTAGGAACTTTGAATGTTGGCAGTATGAATGGTAAAGGGAGAGAGCTAGCGGATATGATGGAGACAAGGAAGGTTGATGTATTGTGCGTGCCCACTGAATGGTGAGACGAGATGGAAGGGGAGTATGGCCAGGTGTATCAGAGGCAGGTTCAAATTGTTCTACCGTGGTATGGCTGGGAGGAGAAATGGGGTTGGGGTTATCCTGAAGAAACAGTATGTCAAGAGTGTTTTGTAGGTGAAAAGAGTGTCTGATAGACTTATAGTTATGAAGCTGGAATTTGATGGTGTGATGATTAATGCTGTTAGTGCATAGGTTCCATAAGTTGGGTGTGTGATGGATGAAAAAGGAAAATTTTGGAGCGAGTTAGATGAAATGGTGGAGAGTGTACCCACAGGTGAGAAAGTGGTGATTGGAGATGATTTCAATGGGCAAGTTGGTGAAGGGAACAGAGGGGATGAGGAGGTGATGTGTAGGTATGGTGTTAAGGAGAGGAATGCAGAAGGTCAGATGGTAGTGGATTTTGCAATAAAAAGATGGACATGGCTGTGGTGAATACATATTTTAAGAAGAGAGAGGAGCATAGGGTGACATACAAAAGTGGAGGAAGATGCACACAGGTGCATTATATCCTATGCAGGAGGGCCAGTCTGAAGGAGAATGGAGATTGCAAAGTGGTGACAGGGGAGAGTGTAGTTAGGCAGCATATGATGGTGGTCTGTAGGATGATGTCAGTGATCAATAAGAGGAGGAGAGTGAGGACAGTGCCAAGGATCAAATGGTGAAAGTTGAAAAAGAATAATTGTAAGGTGGAGTCTAAGGAAGAGCTAAGACAGGAACTGGTTGGCAATGAAGAGTTACCAGATAGCTGGGAAGTCACAGCAGATGTGGTAAGGGAGACAGCTAGAAAGGTGCTTGGTGTGACATCTGGACAGAGGAAGGAGGACAAGGAGACCTGGTGATGGAATGAGGAAGTACAGGAGAGTACAAAGAGGTTGGTAAAGAAGAAGTGGGATTGTCAAGAGAGATGAAGAAAGTAGATAGGAGTGCAAGGAGATGAGTGAGGTGTATGGTGAAGAGAAAGGTGGTGAAAGCTAAGGATAAGATGTATGGGGAGTTGTTTGAAAGGTTGGACACTAAGGAGGTAGAAAAGGACCTGTACTGATTGGCTAGGCAGAGGGACCAAGCTGAAAAAGATATGCAGCAGGTTAGAGTGATAAAGAATAATGAGGGAAACATACTCGCAAGTGAGGAGAGTGTGTTGAGCAGATGGAAAGAGTACTTTGAAGGGCTAATGAATGAACAGAAAGAGAGAGAAGGTTGGATGATGTGGGGATAGTGAATCAGGAAGTGCAATGGATTAGCAAGGAGGAAGTAAGGACCGCTATGAAGAGGATGAAGAATGGAATGGCTGTTGGTCAAGATGACATAACTGTGGAAGCATGAAGGTGTTTATGAGAGATGGCAGTGGGGTTTTTAACCAGATTGTTTAACAGAATCTTGGAAAGTGACAGGATGCCCGAGGAGTGGAGAAGAAGTGTATTGGTTCCGATTTTTAAGAATAAGGGTGATGTGTAGAGCTAGAGTAACTACAGAGGGATAAAACTTATCAGCCACAGCATGAAGTTATGGTGAAGATTAGTGGAAGCTAGGTTAAGAAGGGAGGTGATGATTATTGAGCAGCAGTATGGTTTCATGCCAGGAAAGAACATTACAGATGTGAAGTTTGCTCTGAGGGTGTTGATGGAGAAGTATACAGAAGGCCAGAAGGAGTTGCATTATGTCTTTGTGGACTGAGAGAAAGCATATGACAGGGTGCACAGACAGGAGTTGTGGTATTGTATGAGGAAGTTGGGAGTGGCAGAGAAGTATGTAAGAGTGGTACAGGATACGTACGAGGGCAGTGTAACAGTGGTGAGGTCTGCTGTAGGAGTGACAGATGTGTTCAAGGTGAGGGTCAGATTACATCAAAGATCAGCTCTGAGACCTTTCTTATTTGCAATGGTGATGGACAAGTTGACAGATGAAATCAGACAGGAGTCCCCGTGGACTATGATGCTTGTGGATGACATTGTGATTTGTAGTGAGAGTAGGGAACAGGTAGAAGAGATTCTGGAGATGTGGAGGTATTCTCTAGAGAGGAGAGAAATGAAGGTCAGCAGGACTAAGACAGAATATATGTGTGTGAATGAGAGGGAGGACAGAGGAATGGTGAAGATGCAGGACGTAGAGCTGGTGAAGGTGGATGAGTTTAACTACTTGGGATCAACAGTCCAGAGTAATGGTGAGTGTGAAAGAGGGATGAAGAAGAGAGAGCAGGCAGGGTGTAGTGGGTGGAAAAGAATGTCAGGAGTGATTTGTGACAGATGGGTACCAGTAAGAGTGAAAGGGAGACCAGCTATGTTATATGGGATGGAAACAGTGGCACTGATGAAAGGACAGGAGTCAGAGATAGAGGTGGCAGAGTTAAAGATGTTACAATTTGCACTGGGTGTGAGAAGGATGGACAGGATTAGAAATGAGTATATTAGAGGGTCAGCTCAGGTTGGATGGTTTGGAGACAAAGAGGTGAGACTGCGTTGGTTTGGACATGTGCTGAGAAGGGATGCTGGGTATATTGGGAAAAGAATGCTAAGGCTGGAACTGCCAGGTAAGAGGAAAACAGGAAGGCCTAAGATAAGGTTTATGGATGTGGTGAGAGAGGACAGAGACAGGTAGCTGGTGTGACAAAGCAAGATGCGGAGGACAGGAAGAAATGGAAACAGATGATCCTCTTTCATGAGTTGTGACCCCTAATGGGAGCAACCAAAAGAAAATGAAGAAAAAAACAAAGAAAAACATACCGAGAACATTTTGAAGGATTTGCCTATATTTCAAAAATGAATAATATCAGTAATAGGATGAATATATTTGGAGACACACTGCAGACTGAATTAGGGCAAATGACAGTAAATATGTTTTAAGTATTTGAAGCTATGTTCATTTTTTTCCATTTTTAAATGTTTCTGACATGAAGATCAAGATCTTGTCTTGTCAGAGTTTGCTAGTCTGTGCAGTATCTGTCTTGTTCTTACAAAGGCACACTTTCAGTTTGGAATCTTTAAGGAAATATCTTCGCTGGAACTTGGAAGCTTTAATGTGTGATTCTGAATGTCTGAGGGGACAGTTCTACATGCTACTATTGAAAGATTTATTCATAGTTCATGATGTCCACATTTCAGAATTATAGAGTTAATCATACATCAGTCTGTGATTACCTTATGTATGACAGCAGGAGGCTGCAGAATATAAGTCCCTACAGCTGCAGCCCAACAGCAGTACCGTGAGCACTGCTACATAAAAGTATCTTGGAGTAAAATACTGAGCTCCTGGTACATATTACGTTGTTATTTTCAATCTGTGGTAATTACGCATGGCTTACAAGCCCTAACAGAGCCTCCACACCCGGCATCAGATTTTAACAGTATTGGATACAACTAACTGGATTTTTTTTTTGTGCATGTGTGTATGTTTTGCATTTTGATCTATTTAGATCAATATTTGGTGATTCTGTTTTGTTTTTGTTCAAGTTTATGTATGTGTTATCCACATGAAAAATGCCAGCAGCTTTAAATGCAGTAAAAAATACAATTTTATTGTAAAGCAAATCTATCCATCCATCCTCAACCCTTTTTCCCATTTTGCACATGGGGTCGAGGTGTTACATCCGCAGTGACAATCATTTCAAGCCAAGGTTTACACCGCTGAGTGGCTAGCCCTGCTGCGGTAGTTCATTCGCATCACTCACTCATGCACACACTCTCACCTATGGCCAGTTTAGAGTGTCCAATCCACCTACTGCATGTCTTTGGAATGTGGGAGGAAACAGGAGTACCCGGAGGAAACCCAAGTGACCACAGGGAGGACATGCAGACTCTGCACAGTAGTTACCCCAGCCAAGGATCAAACCAGAGAACCTCTTGGTGTGAGGCAACAAAGCTAACTGCTGAACCACTGTGGATACCCATTGTAAATCAAATACCCAAGTTTAAAATGCAGATGAGTGATCAGTTTTACAAAGGCAACCATAGTGTGATTTGGACAAAAAAATTCACAATCTACTGCAATACAAAACATCATAACCTCCCAAACCAGTCAAAATATATAGATAATTAAGCAATTAGTACCAAAGCAGTTGATACACAGACTCTAATATTAATATAGTTAACAGTATCTTTTCATTAAACAAAAAACAGTGTTATTTCATCTAGAATCCTTCATTTATTCCTGGTTTGTACATCGCTCCTAGGTGGTTTGTCATCCAACTAAATATGTTTTTTATACAATAATTCTTGCTTAAATTGGTGGGATACCTGCCCTGGATAAACCCTGTCAATTCATATGAAGGAAAAATCAAGCTCAGGATGTTTTAAGGTATGCTTATAAATAGCCATTGCATTCACACCTACATCTAACATCACTTAGACATATGGCCATTCTCTTGATGTCTGCCCAGTGTAGAAAGCACTGGAGCTACACATAACCAGATATATAAATCAAGTCATAGTACATGTAACAAGCTGCATGATCTTATAGATCTTATGAGGTTTGGTGGCTGTGAAGTATTTTATTCTATAAATATGTCTACAATAGACACAAAAAAAAAATCCTTAATTGTGAAAATAGGGGGAGGGGTATTTTATCTGTATTTTATCTTAACTGAACTTTAATGTATCTGTAACTGAATTTTAATGTTTTGCTACTGTTATTGTATTTTTAATGTTGTCTGATCTTAGTGGAGCTTTTCTCCCCGGGCCTCTACTGAAAATGGGCATATATCCAGCTAGACTAGCACTGTCAACAAATGTAAAATAAATAAATAAACTGTCACAGGGAGAGCATCCTTGCAAACATAGCTGCCTGATTGTCTGCATGTTGTCACTTTTTTTTGTGCCAACACCACACAGCAATTGACACTGTGATTGAAACTATAAATCCATTTACGGACCTGGGCATGTGGACAGATCTGGGATTGAGTTTTTCTGACAGCATCAACCATTTGGTTAATGATAGTTACAAAGCTACAGGCTATATAAAAAGATTTATAAAGTCTATAAACTCAGAAGTTATTAAATAATTGTTTTTAAGTTATATTAGACCCAAAATAGTGTATGGAATAATAATATGGAAACCTTACAAGAAAAAAAAGCACTAGTACATTGGAAAGAGAACAATGAAAATATATCAAGGGCGTTCATTGATGTGCAAATTTAAGTTATTATAAAAGATTAAAATATCTGAACTTGTACAGTGTCTCATACACATATTTAAGAGGAGACCTTATTCAGGTATATAGGGCATTTAAGGATTACTTCCTCTGTGGATGCTTGGGGTTATCAAAGAATAGTATAGAATCATCAGACAACCTATGCAGGAGATCTGCTTGTAGTCAAGCAGGAATGGAAATCAAACCAGAGGTAGATAAAAATCAGGCAGCAAATGAATGTGCCAAAAAACAAAAGAAAGAATATAAAGTGTCAAGGATCAGATGAGAATGCAAGAAATGTGGAAAATGCATAAATATAGTTGCAAGTGTAGAAAACTCCTGGAAGAACATCATGTTGATCAGGAACGAACACAGGAATGGTTAAGGAGAGGTGAATTCAAATCAAAAGATGAAAGGTTAATATTGCCAGCCCAAGATAGTGGGCTACATGCACATTGGTTTACAAAGTCCATTGAACATGTGGGAGAAACAGACAAATGTAGGTTTTGTAAAACAGAATTGGAAGCCATTACATACCTTATTGCTGGTTGTGATATACTAATGGCAGAAGGACTGTATACTGAAAGGCATAATAATGTGGCAAGGCTGTTGCACTGGGGATTGTGCAAACATTATAATATTGAAGTAGCTGAAAAACACTGGAAACGTGAGCCACAAAGCATCACAGAAAATGATGAATTCTACATCAAACGGAATCACTGAAAAACACTGGAAACATGAGCCACAAAGCATCACAGAAAATGATGAATTCTACATCAAACGGGATCACCTATTACCAACAGTTCAAAAGACAGATGCCACAAAACCAGATATAGTGGTCCATGTAAAGAAGACAGAAGTAGCATTGATCACTGAAACTACACTCAGTGACTACAGCGTCTTGCGTACAGAGAGACACAAAGTCATAAAATATCAGGATTTGCAGGCAGAAACAAGAGCAATGTGGATGAAAGATACCCAGACAGTTCCAATAGTAGTAAGAGCAACGGGTCTTATAAAAAAGAATCTACAATCATATTTAGATATGTTAACAATACGTACGAATTGCAGGAGTCATTACTAGGCACATTGCGGGTGCTGTGAAGAGCACTTCTGGCTGCATCAAAAATTTAAACAATACTAATTTCATGAACTTTAATCATACTTTGACTTAGGAATGGGGTCCATTCCCATCATGGTATTAGAAACCCAAAAGATCTGGAGAAATTAAAAATATATTAGATAGGAATGAGAACTGTACTAATTGGTTCTCTGAGGGAGTAGCTGATGCATAGAATAGACCACCAATTTATTTTAAAGCAAGCAGTAATTTAGCTATTTTTAAGAACTTGGACACTTATTATGGGAATGACTGTTTTATTATATTGTCAGGGTATAAGTCCATTACTGCCCATGGCTAAAATATTTGTACGTGTATGTATGTAACTTAAATATTCTAGATGAAATGGGACATGTCATTTACCACATTACCAAAAAGATGTCCTCACACAGAAAACATTTTTATGATCTATGCTTTTTGACCTTCAGGCGAGGAAGCAGTAAGCATAGATGACAACATTCTTGTGCATTTCAGGGCATCTCTGTAACTGGCAATTTAAACTGTAATTTATTGTTGAAATGTATCCTCCTGTAATGTAACTGAAAGTGAATGTTAAATAAAGGTTTACATTTTGTTCCTTCTACATAAGTATTTTAATTCCTTACAGTATTAAGGATAATTACTGATATTTAAGCTTTGTGTAGATTACTAAATTTCAGATTTAATATTCAGATTTTAATATCATACAAGGCATGATTTACCCAGAGGGGATTCCTCAGTTCATTTTAAGAAATCAGATTTTAGCCCACCCTATCACCCCATTGTTATGAAATTTGAGGACAATTTTCTGAAGGATTTACATACTAACCATGTTTTTATAATTAGGAATTTTGGTAATATTTTAACCCTACAGAAACAAAGTGCTGGAAACGACGAAATAACTGTAATGATGTACTTATAAGCGCTGGCAAAAGTGGGGCTGTGGTAATGTGTAATTTTATCCATATAATCAAGTAGCTATCAAACAAATGACATATAAAAAATATTATCTTGAACTGATAATGGATCCTGCTACTGATTTCCAAGTATCTACCAGAAATCCTTTAGATATATATGTAATGCTTGCTATGACTGATGCAACTTTTATTGGTTGATATATATAAACCTCAACACTTTTACTTGCTTCCCAAGATACACAAGTCTACTAAACGTCCATATGGCAGACCTATAGTCTTTAGGAACGGCTCCCTCATGGAACCATTATCTAAACCTTTGACCATGATGTTAAAACCTCTTTTAAGTCAGGTTGCTTCTAGGATTCAAGATTCCACCGATTTTTTAAAATGTATAAACATACATGTATCCATTTCTTCATACTTATGTACTCTGGGCATTCAATCCCTTTATACTAATATTTCACATGAATTAACATTGAAACTTGTTACAGAGTGCAGGTTAATACACTTCTCAGTACAGTGGTTTTTAATTGGACATGTTACGTTTGATTTTGGACCACGTTTAAATACCATCAGAAATGTTACATACTGTTGAAATGGACAATGATGGGAGCTACTTTTGCCCCCATATATGGTG